>NC_082395.1:6789050-6794050 GCF_031168955.1 Gadus macrocephalus
CAAAGCAAACCCACGATCAGACTGGATCACAGCCCAACCAGGCAGAGAATCCACCTCAGCCCAGACCTCCGTCTTCAGTGAGCTCTGAGGAGCCATTGAGTGGTCTGTGTGACAACAGAGAGACCTGAAGATACTACACCGCTACACCAATAGTCTCTCCGAGGGTGGGGTTCTCTCCCCAGTGCCATGTACTCCCCTCAGAGTCTCCACCGGTGGGGCATCACCCACAGTGAGAGCATGGAGCGACTGGCCTACAGCCAGGGTAAGTCATCTCCTTCAGCCATGTCTCCCCGGGACATATATTAGGTCATCTATCTGTCTCTCTATCTACTGCCAAGCCTCTCTCGCCCCTGCTCTCACCCCCCCCCCCCTCCCCTCTCACACACTCTCTCTCTCTCTCGCTGATGTGTTTCTTCTGTTGGTTGTATGACTCATTCAATGTCGTCTGTCCTTCATCAATAGAATTCCTTGAAAATGTTTTAGTTGCCTTTCATTATATTCCAAACGTTTTAACTATACATTGCAAGGTAAGTGAGTAAGTTAATACTTAAACAATACACTAATACATAGACACATCAAATTAAGTTGGATTCAATGTAAACTATAATTTATGGTAATAAATATACAGTTTTTACAGTTGTAGATAATGTTTGCAATAAACACGAATGTACTCCGTGCAGAGACTAACCAGTTTAAGGCCTCCATCTCGCTTTATACAGTAGGGGGCGCTGTAGTGCTCTGTTCTCAGCCACACAACCATTACGTAGTGTTTTTGTGTGTCTCGTGAGCTTTGGCCACGGCCCTCCAATGGGTGCAGCGGAACACTCGGCGTTCACTATCCGCTAGCAATATCCTAGTAAACACTACTGTACAGCCCTGACATGAATGGCAAGTGCTCTTTGGACTACCAGCTATTATGGACGTGTCGCTAGCATACATCATGTCAACCGGATCATAGTGTTTACATTTCTTGTGCGTGCGGGGGTGGGATCTATGCACCAGATCCTTCATTGTTTTGACGAGAGACATCCCGAGATTCTTTTGATCCTTACTGCTCGCCTGGTGAACGGTCCATGGATGTTAGCTTATGTTGGTTAGCCCGCTCCATCCACCTCGCATCTTCCTACTGTGTCCATTAGCGTTATTCATTGTGTAGGGTGAGCGATGGCATCGTCCGCAGAGCACGACTTGGCTTTCGCCGAGGCGGATAACAACAAGGAAAAGGCATTTGGGATTTTGCGATTGCAGGATGAGAAAGCAAACCTCGCCGGAGATAATAAAGCTAGTGGCAGCGGTAGCACCGTACGGGCAGGGGGAGACGGCCGATGGCAGGTTCCTATATTTGCCTTGGCCAGGAAAGCATCCGAGACGTTTTCTGGGAGCATACATGTCCTGCCCAAGGTGTCAGACCACAGGACGTCCCTGCCCGAGGAGTGGACCCCCAAAGGTGAGTTCCAGTGACAGCTGTGGTGCAGGAAGGATAATTCGCATAAGAGCTTGGACCTTTTTTAATTCGGTTCAGTTGAATAGAAAAGGGGTTGCCACTCATTACATCCTCTTCTGGACCGATTAATCTCTTGTCTGACGTACAATAACAGTTTAAATGGACAATAAAACCAGGGATTGTTACATAAGTATATATCAACATCCCTCATCCCTAAATATATTCGCTGTATTCAAGTGTAAGAGATGGGTTTACGTCTACAACTCAACCAATGGCGTCTTTGCCTTGCCTTGATTAGCCACCACAATTACAATATTTTAAATCGAACTATTCCCAGGACTCATAGATGACACAATTTCAGCCATCCTCTCATTTAGTGACCCCATGCACTATGTCATTTAATGCACCATGTCCTTCTGCATCAATGTTACAAACAGCAGGGCCTGGTGATGTCTGCAGAACATTGGTTTCTGATGGATGCCATTGCGCTCATCTTAAGCACTCTTCTACCCTATTGACTGTGTCACAAGACTCCATTGATAAGATTGTAAACAGCATGTGCTTTTTGATGAAGACACAGGACACAACAGTGGCCCCTATGTCTGTTCAAGCAAAAATTTGACTCTCTAAAAAACGACAAGAAACACATCAAACACTAACTATGAAATGTAGGCAATAGCGTAGATTTTCCTTAATGTACTCTACTAACTTTTAACCATTGACCCCAATACATCATTATATCATAGGCATGTCATTAATTGCCTATGATGCATCTTTATTCATCAATGGGATAATTTGCATGTCTAATGTTGCGGTGATCAAGATGTCATTTGGCAGGTGTTTTTACAGCGTCTCAAAAGCCTAGTTTGAATGTTACCCTACATTATCAATGGGACATAGGCAAAACACAACTACTCAATTTCTTCATGTGTTTTAATCAAAGACATATTCAAAACTTGTAGAGTTCTTACAAGAAATATATATAAAATATATTTCATATTTAATTTAAGTTTTCCTGGGTAAAAATATAGTGTCAATAAATCGTTACCGCTAACTTTGAAAGATTGTACGCCTAAGCTACTCGACCTAACTACTTGTCCTAATCTAGCTACTTCATTAAGCAGTATTGGTTTTCCAAGAAAACAAATATTTTCTAAAAGTTGTCAATGAAATCCCTGACTGTGTTGTCAAATTATGGACACAAGATTCCCCCTGAACATTGACCTATATAGCCTGATGTCATCTCCAGGTAACCACTGAGTAATTCGTCTGTATGCTTTTTAGTCAAACTGCTGCGGTTGGTCATTAATCACTGCCCCCATCGGGCACAGGTGATGCACAGTGTTGCTAGGCAACGGATCTACATGTCTTGTGTACGGTTTGGCGGCCACAGTGCTCTGTGTCGCTGTACATCCTCACATGGGAGACGACTAGTAGGCTCGAGTATAAAAGGAACACGACAGTCATCTTAATGTTTACTGCCCTAGTCTTCTGCCCGTTTGATTCTGATGAACTTGGACTAGGACCTGGGCTATTTGATCAATGAACTTCAGAACTCTATAACCAGGAGGAATGACATGTTTCCAAACAAAAGATTGGCATTGCTTTCATATTCTGATACATGGACCGGTGACTCGTAAGACGGCAACGAAGAAAGACATGATGTAATCAGGATACACTTGTGTGGTCTGTTAGGCAATCGCCATGTAGCCTCCACCATAGTTGTCCAGTCATCCCTCTCTAGAGTTGATGACAAACTGTTACACGCTGCTGCCTTCTTGCCAAGTTGAGGGTGTCGTCACCAAACGGCGGTCTCTTTTCCTTACTTTATTTTCCATTCTCAACAAAACAATGACAAAAGTGGTTCTCAAACTGCCAATGAATTGTTGAATGTAGATCTGTGTTAGCCTGGAAATCCAGACCCGCATCTAGCAAGCTGTTGGGTCTGGCAACGAGTAATGAAAGTGGCCCAACTCGAGGGGCGGCACCAAGCATGCAATTGAAAATATCACTGCACGCAATTGGATAACACTACGACAAATCAAAAGAATACAAGGGGTGACGTATCCAGACCAGCGGAGCTAACCAATAGATAAGACTCTTGCCGTATCCGGCGGTAAAACAGCAACGCTTTCGGCCCGCCTATATCAGATACACCGATGTTATTGGTTAATGTTCTGTTCCAGGGGAATCGGGGAGTGAGTATATTGCTCATTCCCAGAGTGACTCGCTGAGCAAATACAAATTGTGCTCTCGCGAGAACTCTGGATTTCTGGGGTAGATCTGCGTCTGACGGTGCTTAAAAGCATGTATACTGTCCAACGGGCAGCAAAAGAGGATTTGGGCTATTGTATATTACTCCACGCCCACTATAGATGTATTGTAGGAAGAGTTGCTTGAACAGTAGGCGAGTACATACAGTACGAGTGTGCGCATATCTTACTTCAGGCAATGAAAATATGGGAAAACGTGACCAGCGTGTAAGCCCATAACTGGCTCACAAAATCTGAAATGAAATAAAATGTCCTTACAAGTCATTTCACACTACAAGCCTGAGCAAGGCACCTAACCCTAACTTCCCACTGACGAGCTGGCTGTCGCCTTTCATGGTTAACTCCGCAGTCGGTGGGTGAATGGGTGAATGTCAGGCAATATTGTTAAGCGCTTTGGATAAAAGCGCTATATAAGCTATATAACTACCGCACATTCTGACCTCCGACCCCGTGTGGTTCTGCCCCCCCCCTCCCGGCAGCCCTTCGCGACCCCATGGCCATGGAGCGGGCCAACCTGCTGAACATGGCCAAGCTCAGCATCAAGGGCCTCATCGAGTCGGCGCTGAGCTTCGGGAGGACGCTGGACTCGGACTACCCGCCGCTGCAGCAGTTCTTCGTCGTCATGGAGCACTGCCTCAAACACGGCCTCCGAGGTACGGGGTCAAAGGGCAGGCGGGTGGTCGTGGTGGAGCGCACGGGAGAAGTTGGCCTTCGCCCGCGCTTTCTGACGGACATCGTTCTGCCTTTCAGAACGATGTTGAGGTGTGAACATCGTGTAAAGTACATGCAGGAAGAAGGTTTGTGGTGGATGAATGGGTTAAACATCCGACGTTCACCCAGGAGACCGGGAGTCGTGTCCTGTATTATCTTTAGACTTGGGTCACTTAATATAGTCTTTTTTTTTTTTCATTTTCCTTTTAGGTAACAAACTTATTTGATTAGGTTAAGGAAACACAGCTACTTGGTTAGGTTTTGGCATTACCATTACTTGGTTAAGTTGAGGGTTAGGTGGAAAGCCCTTTCTGGCCAATAACCCAGAAGGTAGACATCTCGCATGTGCTATTGTTTCTTGTGTGCGCCTTCTATGCGACAACATCAGTTCCAGATTTTGAGTCTCTCTCTCTTTCTCTCTCTCTCTCTCTCTCTCTCTCTCTCTCTCTCTCTCTCTCTCTCTCTCTCTCTCTCTCTCTCTCTCCCCCTTATCTCTCTCTTTCTCTCTCTCTCTCTCTCTTTCCCCCTCCCTCCCTCCCTCCCTCCCTGCAGTGAAGAAGTCCTTCCTGGGT